>NC_088415.1:43567650-43607650 GCF_034236695.1 Oncorhynchus nerka | reverse complement strand
ACAATGTAAACATGTAAGACTGAGCGCACCCTGCACACCCACATACACGCACACCCACAAACGCGCACACACACACACACACACACACACACACACACACACACACACACACACACACACACACACACACACACACACACACACACACACACACACACACACACACACACACTGTGCTGGGGGCTAATTAGAGCCCATTCACACCCCTCACTAATGATCCCAGCCTCTCATTCACACAGAAACTTTATTCAAGGGTGTCCTGGGGCCCTTCACTGCACCATCCAATACACCACCCATAACACTACTCTCTATGCTGGTCCAACCTGGACTAGAACAGATATATGCTGGAGCCATGCTCCATTCTTGGTCCTCTCACTATACTGGGTGCCAGTAGAAACGTGTGCTTTTCCTGTGCTTTCCATTTTCAAAACGTGCTTTTCTTTCAAACGTATAATGTCGCTTAGACCAGTTTGACTGGCTTTAAAGAGTGACCGACCTGGGGAGCAATGAGTAAGAGGGGTGGTAGGCAGATACACGTGGGAGCCATGCTCCAAACTGGTCCTTCAGGGGGGAGGGGGGGCAGATACACGTGGGAGCCATGCTCCAAACTGGTCCTTCGGGGGGGGGGGGCATGCCTCAAGTCAGCCCGGCTTTCATGGGTCAAGTTGTTCTTAGAGAGGGAAAGAAAACAAGAGAGAGAGTGTATGCGAGGGAGAGAGAGAGAGAACGAGAGAACAAAATGAGAAAACGAGAGAGTAAAGAGAGAGTGGGGTCACAGAAAGGAGAGCTATAAAATCTGCCGGATCTGAGTAGCTGCTCTAATCTACTCCGAGTCAGGCCAGGCAGGCATATGTGCGTCGGTGGGTTGAAAAGAAAAGGTATCCCTTCACCAACAGCAGTGGGGGCTCCCAGCAACAAGAGTTAGGGCACTCCTGGGTTGCCGGCCTGGGACTGATTTAGGAGCCTGTTTGAAGTGCAGATTACAGATTCTTTACACCAAATCCCTCCAGGAGTATTTATGGCCCCTGGAATCTCTCTCAGGTTTCCTTCAGGTCCGGCCCTAGCTGCCACGCCCAGCTTGGGTCCCTGGACAGGGGAGAGAGAGCCACGAGCCAGGGGTTAGGGACTAAGGCCAGACGGACTAACACAGAGGCGATGTGAGGGAAAAGAGAAGGTGAATAAAATATCTATTCTCTATCTGAAAAGAGTGCATTTGTGCAGTGTGTGTGTGTGTGTGTGTGTGTGTGTGTGTGTGTGTGTGTGTGTGAGTGTGAGTGTGAGTGTGAGTGTGAGTGTGAGTGTGAGTGTGAGTGTGTGTGTGTGTGTGTGTGTGTGTGTGTGCGTGCCATGCATGTGTGTTTATTTAGATCTAAGAACGCTCTCTATGGGCACATAGAGTAGCACAGAGTGTGTGAATACTATGCTAAACAGACTGGGCTGAAATGCCAGTGCTAGGAGTCAGAAGTAACGTTAAAACGTAGGAATGTTCCTTCTGTCTTCTCCACCAAGAAAATTCCGACATATAGGCGAGATTGTTCACATATACGCAACATACATTAAGCCTCCTCTTCACATGATCTGTGTCCTGAAGAATCATGAAGAAACTGTCAATAAAATAATAGAGAGAGAGAGGGAATGGGGAGGGAGGGAGGGAGAGAGAGAAACCACACACAACCACAGCACGACAGAGCTTCTCTTCTAATGAATGGCCTGAAGCTCTACAGTCACACTACAAGAAAACCTGTATTATGTGTGCAGAGGCAGAGCCAGCCGAGACCATTTAAGACAAACGCCCAATATTTGGTGTGTTGAATGAGTCCAGTGAAAGAAAGCAGTGTCCCGTAGTCAAGAGGAATTCGAAGGCATTCAAAATACTCCACCAGTAGTTTGTGACATTCTTGGATCTACATGTTCTGAGGGGAGCAGAGGAGAGCGTTGATTGGTCAGTCAGTGTGGTCTGCCTGGTTACAAGGACCGGATGGAACTCAGTTAATAACAGTTCTGACATCAGTAAGAACATGATCTACCAACTGAACTACCACATGTCGTAAAATAAGATTACACATAAGATATTCTATTAAGTCAGTTAGGGGCAGCAACTGCAAAACATTTCTTTTTTCATATAACAATAAGGTCAGACCTTTATTAGTGATCTGGCAACATTTCAGACTTCTGGTAACGTCAGGACATTACCAGAAATCTCAGCCACTGTCTGTCACCAAGGGAGTACCCCAAGGCTCGATCCTAGACCCCACGCTCTTCTCCATTTACATCAACAACATAGCTCAGGCAGTAGGAAGCTCTCTTATCCATTTATATGCAGATGCTAGTCTTATACTCAGCTGGTCCCTCCCAAGATTTTGTGTTAAATGCTTTACAGCAAAGTATTCTTAGTGTCCAACAAGCTTTCTCTGCCCTTAACACTGTTCTGCACACCTCCAAAACAAAAGTCATGTGGTTCGGTAAGAAAAATGCCCCTCTCCCCACTGGTGTGATTACTATCTCTGAGGGTTTAGAGCTTGAGGTAGTCACCTCATACAAGTACCTGGGAGTATGGCTAGATGGTACAATGTCCTTCTCTCAGCACATATCCAAGCTGCAGGCTAAGTTAAATCGAGACTTCCTCTATCTTTATCATCTATCTTTCACCCCAACTGCCAAACTAACCTTGATTCAGATGACCATCCTACCCATGCTAGATTTCAGAGACATAATATATAGATCGGCAGGTAAGGGTGCCTCTTGAGTGGCTAGATGTTCTTTACCATTCGGCCATCAGATTTGCCACCAGTTTTCCTTATAGGACACATCACTGCACTCTATACTCCTCTGTAAACTGGACATCTCTGTATACCCAGCGCAAGACCCACTGGTTGATGCTTATTTATAAAAACCTTTTAGGCCTCACTCCCCCCTATCTGAGATATCTACTGCAACCCTCATCCTCCACATACAACACCCTTTCTGCCAGTCACATCCTGTTAAATAGCTAGCAGAGACAATTACATTTAAAGAAAGAACAAGAAACTGAATTTCACAACAAATATTTTAGTTTCTCTAATTGCAAAGTTTGTCCAGGTTAAATTCCTATCAGCACACTCCCACAAACACCACAATAAATACTACCGCTCCTCAACATACTCCAGATTGCTAGAAAAAAGGATTTATTCCAAGCTATTATGAAGTAATACTTTTTAAATTGGCCATTTTGTTCGATTTCGACCTCTTTTCTTGTAACTGTCATGCCAATAAAGCTCCTTTGAGTCGAGTTAAAGAGCAGGGAGAAAAGGAGCTCTTGAAATGCAGAGAGAAGCAGCAGCCCCATGCTGGCAGCCAAACAATGCTTTTCAGGAGAGACAGAGAGGCAGAGAGGCGGAAGAGTAGAAAGGGAGAGAGAGAGGGAGAGCGGTAGAGAGGAGGAGAGGCAGAGAGGCGGAAGAGTAGAGAGGGAGAGAGAGAGAGAGGGAGAGCGGTAGAGAGGAGGAGAGAGAGAGGCAGAGAGGCGGAAGAGTAGAGAGGGAGAGAGAGAGAGAGAGAGAGAGAGAGAGCGAGAGAGAGAGAGGGAGAGCGGTAGAGAGGAGGAGAGGCAGAGAGGAAGAGAGGTGGAAGAGTAGAGAGAGAGAGGGAGAGCCGTAGAGAGGAGGAGAAGCAGAGAGGAAGAGAAAGAGAGAGAGACTATTTGCACATCGTTATAACACTGTACATGGCCATAATATGACATTTGAAACGCCTCTATTCCTTTGACACTTTTATGAGTGTAATGTTATCTGTTCATTTTTGATTGTTTATTTCACTATTGTTTATCTATTTCACTTGCTTTGGCAAGGTAAACATATGTTTCCCATGCCAATAAAGCCATTTGAATTGAACTGAGAGGCAGAGATGTAAAGGGGAAGGGAAACAGAGAGTGAGAGAGCAGAGGCAGAGGCAGAGGGAGAGAGAGAGAGAGAGAGAGAGAGAGAGAGAGAGAGAGAGAGAGATTAAGGAAAGCTTTGACTATGTACATATTCAGTGAGCATAGCTTTGCTATTGAGAGAGGCCGCCGTAGGCAGACCTGGCTCTCGAGAGAAGACAGGTTATGCGCCCACTGCCCACAAAATGAGGTGGAAACTGAGCTGCACTTTCCTAACCTCCTGCCAAATGGACACGTCAGTCATCAGGTCAGCGTTAAAGGGAAAGAGAGGGAAGGGGAAGAGAGAGGGAGAGGGGGAGGCAGCAGTGACCACTGTGGTAGCCTAAACTCCGAACCAGAGGAGGACTGACTGAGGTTTGTGAAATGACACTGTCAGAACCACAGGGTTTCTGCTGCTCAAGCCACCCCCACTGCAACCTCTTCTCTCTCTTCCTCTTTCCTTTCCTTATTTTCCTCCTTGTGATGGAACGTTAAGACAGGGCCAATGTTCGACTGTGGCCAGGAAAGTAACACTGAGTGCATTCAGAGTGCATTAGAAGGTACAGGCAGCTGCTGGAGCCAACAAACTCAAACCCTTTCATAACTAGCTTCCTCTTCTGTTTACAATTACTGTACAGAGTGAAAACCATACCCTTAGATTGTTTGAGAACACCTGAGAATTCAAAATCTGCTCAGGTGGCAATGTAGTGTACTTACTACTGATATGTATCATGAAAAGCAGTGTACTTACTACAATATAGGGGATAAGTGTAGGGTACTTACTATAGGGGACAATAGGACTCAGCATTCTGTGGAGCTGGTCTCAGTTAGGAGGAGAGTGGGACTGTGAGAGAATAGCAGGAGCCAGGTCGAGGTTAGCGTCTGTCCGCCTGTAGTCCATCACTGGGGTTGGCTGCTGGTACTGACACTACTACACCCAGCCCTGGAGAAGGAGAGGAGAGACAGCTACAGACCAGTTACAGCTGCACAATGTCTCTGTACGAACATGCACACACATGCACAAATGTACGCGAGCAAGCACGAGACCAATTAAAAAGCTAAACACACAACATAAGTTGAAACATTCCTTCACAAGCAAAAGAAAAAACTAGCAGCCTACAAGTCGAAGCTGTCTCCCAAATTGAGGCACTCACACGCACGCACGCACGCAACACACACACACACACACACACACACACACACACACACACACACACACACACACACACACACACACACACACACACACACACACACACACACACACACACACACACACACACACACACACACACACACACACACAAGGTATTCATTAGACAGAGACAGGCAGGAAGGGAAACAGAGCATTAAGCTGATTGTGAGGCTGTGGCCATAGCTTTAAAGAGGGATTTCTTAATCTGACTGCCTCACAGAAAGACCCAGAATATCACTCCTCTCTGTGCATTAGCTGAGACCAGTTGAGGCTGAGATGCACACAACTGGTTAGCTAGGGCTGTAAAGATTGCATTTCTAATGAGCCTAAACACATTTATGGCAGTGGAATTAGTCCAAACGATGAGGAGAAACAATGGTTCCTACAACAACGTTTGACTGACAGCACATGTTCGATTTTAACTGACTTGTTTTACAGATTTTGGATATACTTTTGATACAAAATGAAAGACAACTCACAATGCTGCTATGTTCTAAGAGTACTCAAAAATACAATCCCCCAAATGTATAAAACACATAAAACATTTGAAGACAGACATTTTAATTTGTTGCTCTTTCTTTTCTTTTTTTTTACCAAATATTTCATTTTTGAAGGTTGGAGATAATAAATGTCAAGCATTTCTAGGGAAGTAATGTAACCAGAAGAATTGTATTTTAATCCTGTAATTTCTATTTTTATTGTTCCAATATGACTTTAGCTTCTCTAACAGCCCCAGGACAATATCAGGTCACAGAGAATGAAACAGATAATACAATGCCTTCAGAAAGTATTCACACCACTTTACTTTTGACACTTTTTGTTGTGTTACAGCCTGAATTTAAAATGGATTAAATGTAGGATTTGTGTCATTAATCTACACACAATACCCCATAATGTCAAATAGGAAATTTGTGTGTAATTATTTTTGGAAATGAATAAAAAATAAAAAAGCTGAAATGTCTTTAGTCAATAAGTATTCAACCCCGTTGCTATGGCAAGCATAAATAAGTTCAGAGGTAAAAATGTGCTTAACAAATCACATAATAAGTTGCATGGACTCATTCTGTGTTCATTAATAGTGGTTAACATGATTTTTGAATGACTACACATCTCTGTACCCCACACACACAAAGTAAGGTCCCTCAATTGAGTCGTTAACTTCAAGCACAGATTCAACCACAAAGACCAGGGAGGTTTTTCAATGCCCCACAAAGAAGAACACTTATTGGTAGATGTGTAAGAATTCGAAAAGCAATCGCTGAATAACCCTTTGAGGATGGTGCAGTTATTAATTAGGCTGTGGAGGATCAATCAATACACCCAGTCACTACAAAGATGCAGGAATCCTTCCTAACTCAGTTGCCGGAGAGGAAGGAAACTGCTCAGGGATTTCACCATGAGGACATTGGTGATTTTAGAACAGGTACAGTGTTGAATGGTTGTGACCTAAAACACAAGGCCAAATCTACACTGGAGCTGCTTACCAAGACAACATTGAATGTTCCTGAGTGGCCTAGTTACAGTTTTGACTTAAATCGGCATGAATATCTAGAGCAAGGCTGTCTAGCAATAGAGCCCCACTCTGGATGTGCCATAATACCCATAAAACCTAGTGGTCAAACAGAGAAATGGTTCCAATTGTTTTTTCACCATTCATTTTTCCCCATAGGGAATTATAGAAACACTTCAAATAAGGTCTGTGTTTCTTGTAGACTTACCCTGGTGTGACGTTCTGATAACCATGTAAATCTCTCTCGGACAAGGTGACTTTTATCAATATATTCAGCTCTATTTACTCTCAGATTATAAAATGCTAATTGGCATCAAAGTAGACATCATGCAAGACTACAAATCCCTGCAAGCTCCTGCATGCCATCTCTAGCTGACACCTTTACTAACAGGTATTGTGTCAATTTAAAACATGCACAAGGACAGTTCACAGAATTGCCAATGTATGAATTACTACATTTAGCTAACTGGATAAGAGCGTCTGCTAAATGACTTAAATGTAAATGTAAACATTAGATAGCTAACCCAGAGATTCTTACCGTTGTCTCGATTCGGCAGTCTTGTCCAGATCATCATGGCATTTGTAGTTCTTTATGACAGCCACATTAGCAACTAATTATTGTTTCATTTTGCAAGGGGGTAAATACAGGCGAACATCTTGATAAAAGTAATCTTGTCCGAGAGAGATTTACACTGTTATCAAAACGTCACGCCATGGTAAGCCTGCACGAAACACAGACCTTATTTGAAGTGTTTCTATAATTCCCTATGGGAAAAATGAATGGTGGAAAAACGATTGGAACCATTTCCTTGTTTGACCACAAGGTTTTACGGGTATTTTGACTAATACTATGGTACTCTATGATCAACAACCAACTTAACAGAGCTTTTTTTTTAAAGAATAATGGGAAAATATTGTACAATCCAGGGTGCAAAACTCTCAAAGACTTAACCCAAAATTTCTCACATCTGTAATCGATTGTCAAAGGTGTTTTTCAAACATGTATTGTCTCCGGGGGTGAATAGCCTTCTAATCAAGATATATTAATGGTTTATTTTTCATAATTTTTTTAAAATAAATGTTTCTTCCACTTTTACATTCAGAGTAATTTTGTGTGGATATCGGAGAAAAAAAAGACAATTCAATCCCACTTTGTAACACAACAAAATGCGAAAAAGTCAGGGAGTGTGAATACATTCTGAAGGCCCTGTACATAATCACGCCAAACACACTATGTCAGGTCTCAAACATTGCACATATTTGAAGGACTTGGATCTCAAAACCCAATGCACACATTCCACAGACTATTTCAAAGCAGCTAGAAGATACTAGGCTAAATATAGAAAAATGTCTGTTGACAGTCAGAATTATCATACGCAATTTTCTATTACAGTCATGACCCAATAAAAAAAATGCTAAACCAATTTTTTAACAACTTCAAAATACAACATTCCATGAAAATCCAAAATCTGTACAAATGTGGATTTCAGCATGTTTCATGAATCCAATGAAGGGCATGAAACTCTACGCACAACAGTAAAACAATTACCATCCAATCATATGGAATATTATGCAATAACCACAATATGGCACAACTATCCCTAAACTACAGGCTACACAAGAGTTCTGCCTTAAGTGGGCTGAACTGATTTCACTTCTCCTGACACACACATCTCTAAATTAGCCCCCCCCCCCCCCCCACATAGACTAATTTCTAAAAGCAGACAATTGCTTTGCACGGTTCTGTAAATAGTATTCAAATCTATAAACAGTGCAGGCAATGACAAAGAATTATAGAAAGAGATATAGAGAGGTAAGAGAGAGAGGGCAGAGAAACACACAGGGGCTAAGCAGACGGACAGATAGACAGAAGACCAGGAGGTGTTGAGGTTGGGGGATGTACATAGTGGCCAGTGGCCAAAGACAAGTCAACACTTCCTTCACTTCACTCATTTACAACTCTAGAGATAGGGCCAAGTCAAACACACAGACAGCAGCCGCCACCTACCACACTACAGTATAAACACAACACAGTGCAGCCACGACACTACAACACACTGAGACAGAGGAGAGAGAAGCTGTTCTTACCTATTCATGCCAGCATGCACTCTTTCTAGCAGATCTTAATCAGCAGTTAGATAATCCTGTGGAGCAGAGAGCAGAGAGCAGAGTGTGTGTTCACTGCTAGGCTTTTTTTCCACAACTCAACTCTCTCTCTCTCGCACTCGCCCTCGCCCTCGCTCTCACTCTTTCTTTCTCTCTCTCTCTCTCTCTCTCTCTCTCTCTCTCTCTCTCTCTCTCTCTCTCTCTGCCAGTGACAACAGAGTGCACACACACAATTCCCCTCCCCCATTGCTCCCATCCCCCTCTCCCCTCTCCCCTCTCCTCTCCCTCCCTCTCTCCCTCCCTCTCTCTCTCTCTCTCTCTCTTTATGTTAAAAGTATTTAAGCAGGGCAAGAGAGAATGAGAGGGGGCAGAAGGGAAAGGGGAGTTGACCAATCATGCTTGAGAGAGAGGGCTTGTATTCTATAGCCTTTATCCCATATAGAGAATGAGAGTGAGAGAGGGAAGGATAGAAGAAGAGAAGAGGAGATGAATGAGGATTGGAGGGAAATGACCAGATTGAGTTTGGCCCCATGAGAATTAGTTAGGGGTACACTCTTATAAAAAAAAGGTGCTATCTAGAACCTAAAAGGGTTCTTCGGCTGTCAACATAGGAGAACCCTTTGAATAACCCTTTTGGTTCCAGGTAGAACCCTTTTGGTTCCAGGTAGAACCCTTTTGGTTCTGGGTAGAACCCTTTTGGTTCTGGGTAGAACCCTTTTGATTCCAGGTAGAACCTTTTTGGGTTTCAGGTAGGATCTCTTCTACATGGAACAAAAAGGGTTCTCCCTGGAATCAAAAAGGGTTCTCCTATGGGGATAGCCGAAGAACCCCTTTGGAACCCTTTCTTTCTAAGTGTAGGGGGGTAAGGGGGTATGGATAGGGGTTGAGAGGGAAAGAGGATTTAGGTGGAAACACTCTCATTTGCAAATTTGTTTTACTGTAGTACCCACACTATATTCCAACTAAGCTCAACAGTTGTCGCTATATGTAGAGGACATAATGGACAGAATGTTAAATGGATGTGATGTTGATGACGTAAGCTGTTCCTGTGTTCTGGTCACTGGTCAGGTGATGCTGTCCCAGTTTATTGCTGCTCTTACTGGCAGTGAAGTACAAGAAACACCAGCACATTGGTATTCTCTCTCTCTCTCTCTCTCTCTCTCTCTCTCTCTCTCTCTCTCTCCTCACTCTCTCCTTTCCCTCTCTTCCTCCTGTCTCTGTCTCTCTCCCTCCCCTCTCTCTCTCTCTTAGAGCACCAGCTGCGTGTCTGTTTTTAGTCACACCAAGGGCCACACGGCCAGCAGGACTCCTCCTGTTACACACAGAGACTGAACTCCTCTCCTCTCAAACACATCCATCCATCCACACCACGTTACTGCACAATGTATCTCCTGCCTTAAGCCTTGCCTTACCACATGACACACACCGACACTGACACCGGCATACTGACACAGACACCGACACACACACTGACCCCGACACACACACACTGACACACAACGATGCACACACCATGCATACCTACACCAACAAACATATAGTGTGATAGAAGGGGACACAGTAATCTCATGCTTCATCATGCCTTTAACATGGACAGTACTTGACAGTACTGCGTTATTGTGAAATGGCATTCATCACATGACATTGTGACATTGTGTGTTCATCATATGACATTGTGACATTGTGTGTTCATCACATGACATTGGTCCCCCTGGCCTCATTATACAGGCCAATTTGTGTTTGACTCCCAACATGAACCTTGTAGCCGGTTAAAAGTAGGCTTCCCCTTCAAAGACGTGACCTGAGTTCTATTGAGAGCAGCTGGAGTAGTCAGTTAGCACAGCTCAAATTGGAATCTAGGCCAAGAAAGTCCCAATTCATTTTCTGTTTGAAACAAAGTAACCTCACAAAACAACCTACTTACCAAAGCTGTACCATAACATTAGGCAGACAATGCATTCAAATGTCCATAGCATACCATTTAGTATAAAGCAATGTATTCTAAGTGGTATGCCAGTGTGGATATTGGAACATAACCTTCTGTTTCTCCACTGGCTGAGCTGATTCCACCTCTATAGTGCTAAAAGTCATGGTTTGGTGGATTGGTGAAGATGTTGAAAACAGAGCATTGCCTATCTCCTCTCCTCCTCTATCACTCTATCCCCCCCCTCTCTCTCTACTCTTCTATCACTCTATACTCTCCTCTATCATTCCATTCTATTGCCTTCACAGTGCTGAGGCTGCAGTCTGGACACAGGCAGCATGCTGAGCCCAGCAATACTGGGGCACAAAGGAGGGCTATAGGCTACTTCACAACAGAGACAGAGAGAGAGAGAGAGAGAGAGAGAGAGAGAGAGAGAGAGAGATGAGAGATGGAGAGAAAGAGACGCCAGTGCAGACAAGCCGGTGTGTGGTTTGAAAAAGGGAGTTTGACAGATGACAGTCCCAAAAAGTCCTCACCTCACAAGTCAGCACGTAACACAATAGTATGAGACTGCTCTGAATTTCCCAGAGTCGGAAAGCGCTGCTTAATAGTCAAGCCATTATGAAAAGGCAGGGTTAACTTACTGTTACTGTCGTGGAAAATTTGAATCAAGTGAGAGAGACATTGTAATTTCTTCAAACAATCAATCTTTATTATCAATTAAGAATTGCAATAATGGAGCTGGCCAACGAACCACCTGTAGGTGATTCATTGAGAGCCCAACCTTACAGAGGAATCATGGGTCTTATATAGGCTGGTTCCACCCCTCCCCGGCAGATCAGGGCATCCTAAGCTACCTTGTTTTCTTCTTGTGGCTATGTGTATCGGGTTATAGTGCACAAACAAGTGATAACGTTCCTTTCTGCTGATAGAATTGCTAACAGTGCTCAAGCCAACCTCTGTTCACCTCATATCTCCACAGCTGTGCCGTTGAAAGATTATGAAAAGAACAGGATGGACCGAAGAACTGTGGTCACTCTCAGAGGCTCTTTGTCTTATGTGCCGCGTGGCCAAGTTACTCGGAGACAGAAGATGACTTTGTAACAATACAGATCTATATTGTTCCTGAAGTTTATCTCTGTCCCATGCCGCCCCATGTGTCCTTGGCCATACATCTCAACCAGCTGCAGGGAGCTAGAATGGAAACATCCCTTTACAGAAACATAGCATTAGTAGAACAGAAATGTCTTACTATTGTTAACTTAAGCATATCATTGTTAACTATTAATATTAAACAAATCAGGTAAATACATAGTTTTTCCTCACACAGTCCCCTCTCAAGAAACTAAGTTTCTTTCATACAAATTTAAGGGTACAAGTATTACAAAATATATTTAACTTCTTAGGGCTAGGCCCCTTTTTTCTCCACTTCCTGTCTGAATGACTTGCCCAAAGTAAACTACCTGTAGCTTAGACCCTGAAGCCAGGATATGCATATTATTGGTACCATTGGAAAGAAAACACTTTGAAGTTTGTAGAAATGTTAAAATAATGTAGGAGAATATAAATCAATAGATATGGTAGGAGAAAATCCAAAGAAAAACCAACCAGATTTGTTTTTGAGAGACCATCCTCTTAGAAATTCAAGAGAAGGGTCATATTGAAAATTAGCTCCCTGGATGTAATTCCTATGGCTTCCGCAGGGTGTCAGCAGTCTATGTTCAAGGCTTGTAACTTCAAACACGAATAAGAAATATCAGTTTTAGTAGAAGGACACAGTCTTGGAAATTCGTGTTTGCATGCACCATGAAGACATTATGCACCTGTTAAAATTGGTTTCCTATTGAACATACTTCTTTCCATTAGAAATATTGCAGTTTGATTACATTTGAGGGTATCTGAGGAGCAAATCAAAACGTATTTTGACTTGTTGAAACATCGTTATTTGTGAATGTATAAAACCTGTGCCGGTGGAAAAATATTTTGTTGAGGGGCGCCGTCCTCAAACAAAAGCATGGCATGTTTTCTCTGTTAATAGCTACTGTAACTCGGAAAGTGCAATTAGATTAACAATCATTTAAGCTTTCAGCCGATATAAGACACTTATATATACATAAATATTTAAAATCCATAATATATATGATTATTTATTTGAATGGCGCACCCTCCAGTTTCACCGGAAGTTGTCCCGCTAGTGGGACCCCTAGTCCTAGTTAAACAAACAAAATACATCCTACTGGTGCCTGACATTTCATCCATGGTAAACAACCTTCCTTTGGGTTGCTGAGTTTAATACCTTCTTCATTCAAAACACAGACAATCTGGATAATAATAAAACCCATAAAATGAACATCACACACAATCTTCATTACAGCAAATGGGACAATCATCCCGCCGACAATGAGCGCAGATGTAGGGGTCAGCGTGATGGAAATGTCCATCTCGTTTAGAACCCTTCCTACACCAGTGACAGAGACCCCTCTTTGGGCACTTTGTACACAGTGTGGAACATGAGCTCTATATCTGGGTCCTTATACTCAGGATTGTGGTCCTCATCATCAGAGATGTAGTCAGGAATAGGTCAGGGAAATCATTCAGTTTCCAAATCATAATTCAAACCCAATTAATTATCCAACCCAAATTTAGAATGACATTGCTCAGTGATTCACATTGGTTCTATCACTCAAAGTTAAAACTCTCAACTTAGCACACATCGGTACAAGCAGAATGTACATTAACATTAGCATAGAGTATAATTATCCATAATTCTAGCATTAACTTTCTTATCAAGGTGATAATTACAGATGAGTATCTTAATGCATTCTTAGTCTACATTAGTATACATTTCAGTGTGTAGACCTCTACAATCAACTTGATACCCCAATACAGGCACAGTTGATCAACCCCCCACAACCCCTCCGGCATTCAATCTTCTGGCGTCTCTTAATTTTCTTCTTCAGATAGCTTTACAGTTCGTCTTCCCAATGGCTCACATGTTCAAAGTGGATGGCCCTTGATAATGTCTCTCACCTGAGCTGCCACTGTCCTTTACAGTCCATCGTGTCTTGTCCTTTTGCCAACCAGTACACCAGCAACATGAGAGATGTTTGGAACAGACTCACTCCACGTGGACGCCTGTCACACTCCTGAGAGAGAAGGCATGAGAGAACAGGCAGTTGATAGCATCGACTGGATACTGTGTCCAGGTTGCTGGCTCGGACTCAGGTCTCACGATATAGGTGGTGAAGGACCATACTGCCATTTTCGCAATTAGAGCCGGTTAGAGTTCACACTTGTTCACAGTCTAATTTTCCCTTTCATTCTTCTAGATACCATCTGTGGTCACCTTCGGCATAACCTCGAGAGAGGACTGATCAGAACAACAGTTTAGATTAGGGCATTTCTGATCCAAGAAATCCATACAAATGATTTACTGTATGACAAATTATTACTTTAAAATGTCTAAGACACATGTCAAAGAGAATAACAACACATAGTTGAAATCATATTTATTTTTTAATTGGTTTATACTCCTCCATCATATCGACAACCTCACTGCAGAGTTACAGGGCCAGCAGACCCAATCTAGTGAGATTTATATTAAAGAAATACAGAAACAGAACAAACAAAACAAACAGCAAAAACAAACACTTCTGAATATATCCTTTGATACACTTCTTCCTTTTACAGGCAGGCATGTGAACAAAACAATCTGCATATTTAATCAACAAGCCTCTGGGGACTGGTAATTCCCCCCGTTGACACATGACTCACATTGTGATTAATGTGTAAAAAAAAAAACAAGACTGGTGGTTAGATAAAAATAATAAAAAAATATGTATCCCAATAAGGTAATAGTAAAATAGACTAGAGACAGGGGACTGTTGATAAAAGAAACTCAGCAAAAAAAGAAACATCCTTTTTTCAGGACCCTGTCTTTCAAATATAATTCGTAAAAATCCAAATAACTTCACAGATCTTCATTGCAAAAGGTTTAAACACTGTTTCCCATGCTTGTTCAATGAACCATAAAAAAATAATGAACATGCACCTGTGGAATGGTCGTTAAGACACTAACAGCTTACAGACGGTAGGCAATTAAGGTCAGAGTTATAAAAACTTAGGACACTAACGAGGCCTTTCTACTGACTCTGAAAAACACAAAAAGAAAGATGCTCAGGGTCCTGCTTGAATGTGCCTTAGGCATGCTGCAAGGAGGCATGAGGACCGCAGATATGGTCAGGGCAATAAATTGTAATGTCAGTACTGTGAGACGCCTAAGACAGCGCTACAGGGAGACAGGACGGACAGTGGCAGACCACGTGTAAACAACACCTGCACAGGATCGGTACATCCGAACATCACACCTGCGGGACAGGTACAGGATGGCAAGAACAACTGCCCAAGTTACACCAGGAAGGCACAATCTCTCCATCAGTGCTCAGACTGTCCGCAATAGGCTGAGAGAGACTGGACTGAGGGCTTGTAGGCCTGTTGTAAGGCAGGTCCTCACCAGACATCCCCAGCAACAACGTCACCACAAACCCACTGTCGCTGAACCAGATAGGACTGGCAAAAAGTGCTATTTTCTGATGAGTTTTGTCTCATCAGGGGTGATGGTCGGATTCATGTTTATCATTGAAGGAATGAGCGTTACACCGAGGCCTGTACTCTGGAGCCGGATCGATTTGGAGGTGGACGGTCAGTCATGGTCTGGGGATGGTGTGTCACAGCATCATCGGACTGAGCTTGTTGGCATTGTAGGCAATCTCAACACTGTTCATTACAGAGAAGGCATCCTCTTCCCTCATGTGGTACCCTTCCTGCAGGCTCATTCTGACATGACCCTCCAGCATGACAATGCTGGAGGGCCATACTGCTCGTTCTGTGTGTGATTTCCTGCAAGACATGAATATCAGTGTTCTGCCATGGCCAGCGAAGAGCCCGGGTCTCAATCCAATTGAGCACGTCTGGGATCTGTTGGATCGGAGGGTGAGGGCTATGGCGATTTCCCCCCAGAAATGTCTGGGAACTTGCAGGTTCCTTGGTGGAAGAGTGGGGTAATGTCTGGGAACTTGCAGGTTCCCTTGGTGGAAAACTTGTTCAGTTTATGTCTCAATTGTTGGTTATGTTCATAGAAATATTTACATGTTAAGTTTTCTGAAAATAAAGCAGTTGACTGGCTGAGTTTTTAAACTTCTTCCATCATTAGTGAGGATGCATCTGCAATTTGTAGGCTCTTAGTGAGGGTGACAGCTGAAAGTGGCCAAGGTGTTAGACCCCATTAAGTGAGTGTTTCTCCCCGTTCTCGCCCTCCGACTCAAACTCATTATTTGAAAAAATTTCAAACAATTCATGCATTTTGTATACCAGGTTTAAATAGTTTTTTTTTTCTGTACATCTCTTATCAAAATAAATCACGTGTTCAATTAAAACTCAGAAAATAAAAACTTCCAGAAATTGAATTTGTGTTCCCCTTAAGGTATATCCTCTCTAACCTGTGAAAACCCCACTAAAACCAAATGAAAAGACCCAACACAATACATCAAACACCGTATTAACACTATGTGTGTGTGTGTGTGTGTGTGTGTGTGTGTGTGTGTGTGTGTGTGTGTGTGTGTGTGTGTGTGTGTGTGTGTGTGTGTGTGTGTGTGTGTGTGTGTGTGTGTGTGTGTGTGTGTGTGTGTGTGTGTGTGTGTGTGTGTGTGTGTGTGTGTGTGTGTGTGTGGTAAAACATAGGACAAAAACAAACAAATGGCCTTTACGGACAGATCTGGGTACCTTTATACTGAATAGAACTACATAATTGCACCAACTGCTCTCCCAAGGCAACAGCCTCGGGAAACATTTCAAAGGGAGAGATAAGGACACTCCATCCTCTCCCAAAGGAGAAAATACACATTTTGTTCAATCTTTAAAAAATTCTAATTCTTCCTTTCCGTTTTACTTTCCAATAGACTTCCCATTTCCTTTCTTTCCCACTTTCTTTGTTACTTTCACTAACTACATACAGTTGAAGTCATAAGTTTACATACACTTAGGTTGGATTCATTAAAACAAATTTGTCAGAATTTTGGATGACTGAGGTGTCGAAAGTAAACTGCCTGTTACTCAGGCCCAGAAGCTAGGATATGAATATGCATGGTAGTATTGCATGAAAGACACTCTACAGTTTCTGCAACTGTTAAAATTATGTCTGTGAGTATAACAGAACTGATTTGGCAGGCAAAAACCCGAGGACCATTTTTTTTCTTGTTGACCTGCCAGCCAATTCCAAGCTTAAGCTATTGAAACCAAAGACTTACGCCTCCCAACTTGCAGTTCCTATTGCTTCCACTAGATGTCCACAGTCTTTATACATGGTTTCAGGCTTGTATTCTGAAAAACCAACGAGGAATAGTAATTTATCCTCAGGAAGTCCCATGGCAAAAGTAGTCTCATTGAGCGCGTGACCGAGGCAGCGAGCTGCGTTCTTTTCCTTTCCCATTGAAAATAGTTAGCCCCGTATGAAATATGATCATTTATTTCGAAATTAGAATAACCAATAATGGATTAGAAACGTTGTTTGATTTGTTTGGATAATCTTTACTGGTAACTTTTGGAACTTCTATGTCTCCATTCTGAATGGGTGGATTACTGAACTCAATGACGCCTACTAAACGGACTATTTGGGATATAAATAAGGAATTTATCGAACAAAACAAGCATTCATTGTGTTCCTGGGACTATTGTGATTGCGATCAGAGGAAGATCTTCAAAGGTAAGTCACTTATTTTATTGCTATTTGGGATTTTGTGACGCCTGTGCTTGTTTGGATAATATGCTGTTCTGACCTCAGATAATGGAATGCTGTGCTTTCGCCGTGAAGCCTATTTGAAATCCGACGATGCGGTTAGATTTCCAAGATTCTAAGCTAAAGAATCATGTATGACACTTGTATTATCATGAAGGTTTAATATTACGTTTTCTGTATTTTGAATTTGCAATTTCACCGGATGTTGTGGAGGTGGGTCGCTAGCGGGACCCCTGCGCCAGAAAGGTTAACAAACGGTAGTTTCGCTAAGTCGGTTAGGACATCTACTTAGTGCATGACACAAGTAATTTTCCAACAATTGTTTACAGACAAATTATTTCACTTATAATTCACTGCATCACAATTCCAGTGGGTCAGAAGTTTACATACACTAAGTTGACTGTGCATTTAAACTGCTTGGAAAATTCCAGAAAATTATGTCATGGCTTTAGAAGCTTCTGATAGGCTAATTGACATCATTTGAGTCAATTGGAGGCATACCTATGGATGTATTTCAAGGCCTACCTTCAAACTCAGTACCTCTTTGCTTGACATCATGGGGAAATCAAAAGAAATCAGCCAAGACCTCAGAAAAATAATTGTAGACCTCCACAAGTCTGGTTCATCCTTTGGAGCAATTTCCAAATGCCTGAAGGTACCACATTCATCTGTACAAACAATAGTCTGCATGTATAAACACCATGGGATCAGGCAGCCGTCATACTGCTCAGGAAGGATGAGGTCTCCTAGAGATGAACGTATTTTGGTGCAAAAATTGCAAATCAATCCCAGAACAACAGCAAAGGACCTTGTGAAGATGATGGAAGAAACAGGTACAAAAGTATCTATATCTACAGTAAAACAAGTCCTATATCGACATAACCTGAAAGGCCGCACAGCAAGGAAGAAGCCACTGCTCCAAAACCGCCATAAAAAAGACAGATTACGGTTTGCAACTGCACATGGGGACAAAGATTGTGCTTTTTGGAGAAATGTCCTCTGGTCTGATGAAACAAAAATTGAACTGTTTGGCCATAATGACCATCGTTATGTTTTCAGGATAAAGGGGGACGCTTGCAAGCCGAAGAACACCATCCCAACCATGTAGCACTGCGGTGGCAGCATCATGTTGTGTGGGTGCTTTGCTGCAGGAGGGACTGGTGCACTTCACAAAATAGATGGCATCACGAGGAGGAAAATGATGTGGATATATTGAAGCAACATCTCAAGACATCAACTTAAAGCTTGGTTGCAAATAGGTCTTCCAAATGGACAATGACCCCAAGCATACTTCCCAAGGTGTTGCAAAATGGCTTAAGGACAACATAGTCAAGGTTTTGGAGTGACCATCACAAAGCCCTCACCTCAAGCCTATTTAAAATTTGTGGGCAGAACTGAAAAGCGTGTGCGAGCAAGGAAGCCTACAAACATCACTCAGTTACACCAGCTCTGTCAGGAGGAATGGGCCAAAATTCACCCAACTTATTGTGGGAAGCTTTTGGAAGGCCACCTTGAAATGTTTGACCCAAGTTAATCAATTTAAAGGCAATGCTACTAAATACTAATTGAGTGTATGTAAACTTTTGACCCACTGGGAATGTGATAAAATAAATAAAAGCTCAAACAAATCATTCTTTCTACTATTATTCTGAGATTTCACATTTAAAAAATAAAGTGGTGATGCTAACTAACCTAACACAGGGAATTTTTACTATGATTAAATGTCAGGAATTGTGAAAAACTGAGTTTAAATGTATTTGGCTGAGGTGTATCTAAACTTCCGACTTCAACTGTATCTGTTTACTTTAACTCAGAAGCCCTCTCAATCACCATCACCGGTACATTTCTTTTCCACTCAAATACTTGTTTCTCTCTACAATCTCTCCGTCTATCATTACTTTACCAGGTGAACAATGCGTTTTAAATTATAGACAAAACAAAACATGATAACTTCTGTTAACAGGGAGGCCTCCCTCCACTCTTTAATCATTTCTGTTTTGATCCACTCCAGCATTTACTGTATATACTATAACCAATCTCCGTTAGATATTCATTATTTCCTTCACACTCATTAAATGTCTATTATTTTACGATTAACATGTAACGCGCCAAATTTATAAAATACATCGGCCAATTTCAGAAGAGAAAATATAAACTTTGGAGGCAGCTTACTTTCTAAAGTAGATCTTGAGACTAGGTTTCTTTCTGATTATAACTTTCACTATAATTGGCCTGGCACTGTCCCCGTACTTTTACTAAAAGTGGACATACGGAAATCTCTTTCTGAGACTCTTTCCCAGAACCTGTAGCAGGGGTGGGAAACTCCAGTCCTCAGGGGCCTGATTGGTGTCACCCTTTTCTCCATCCCCAGTGAACACAGCTGATTAATCAAATTGCATTCTAAACTGAAGATCATGATTAGTTGATTATTGGAGTCAGGTGTGTTAGCTGGGGCTGGGTTAAAACTGTGACACCAATCAGGCCCCCGAGGACTGAAATTGCCCACCCCTGCTGTAGACAGAGATACAGTTAAAGCATTATATGACTATCAAATTATCCATAAAGGGACTAACTCAGAATATTTTTTTCCAAATCTAAGTTTATTTGTCACGTGCGCCGAATACAACAGGAAATGCTTACTTACAGGCTCTAACCAATGGTGCGAGAAAAAAGGTATGTGTGTGTGTGTGTGTAAGTAAAGAAATAAAACAATAGTAAAAAGACATTTGAAAAAAGAGTAGCAAGGCTATATACAGACACCTGATAGTCAGGCTTATTGAGGTAGTATGTACATGTAGGTATTGTTGAAGTGACTATGCATATATAGTCACGTCTACGTTTTGGTGTACGTTTTGTATGTTATTATTATTTCCATTATTACTTCATTATTACTTCTCCAGTAATCGATTATACCCATATACCATTTTTTTTAAAAATCATATCTTCACAGAATCCATATATAACGTTCTAAATCTTAGGTGCTCACGTCAACACCCCTCTATGTGCATTGCAACGACTCTCCACTACTACAAAGCCGCCTTGCAACCACACTACCCCCCGGAACCCAAAGACTTTGGTTTCCCGGATGCTCCCGGCTGGTCATCGGAATAATGTGCCACACGTACCTCGTGATATTACTGTGATGGGCAGTGATGGGCGGAGTCCATAGATAACTATTATACATAGAAACATATTCTCCAAATTTCAATCTGTTTATTATGCAAATACAAATCTCTTATTATCCAAATTTCTAATTCTCTCAAAGCACATTCACATAGTACTGTTCCCAAAACACACTAATCAATTAGTTGTTTTCTACAATATTTTTTTTTATAACCTGCAGGAATATTTTCTCATTTCTCTCTCAGTGTTAGTTTCTGGGATACCGAAACTCATACATTTACATCTTACAATACTAACCCATGGCACAACCTCATTTCTATTAAACTCTTACTGATCAGTTCCACAGGCTCACCAAGTTGAGAATGTTCCTCAGAACTTCACACGCTAGTCTTGTTTCCCCGGTCACCAGGCCCACCTAATTGAGAGCCTCCCATACTAGTCTTGTCTTGCCTTGATAAGCTCCTTTCCTGAGGACGGCTCACCTCTCACAGTTCTGGGCGACTTTAACCTCCCCACGTCTACCTTTGACTCATTCCTCTCTGCCTCCTTCTTTCCACTCCTCTCCTCTTTTGACCTCACCCTCTCACCTTCCCCCCCTACTCACAAGGCAGGCAATACGCTCGACCTCATCTTTACTAGATGCTGTTCCTCCACTAACCTCATTGCAACTCCCCTCCAAGTCTCCGACCACTACCTTGTATCCTTTTCCCTCTCGCTCTCATCCAACACTTCCCACACTGCCCCTACTCGGATGGTATCGCGCCGTCCCAACCTTCGCTCTCTCTCCCCCGCTACTCTCTCCTCTTCCATCCTATCATCTCTTCCCTCTGCTCAAACCTTCTCCAACCTATCTCCTGATTCTGCCTCCTCAACCCTCCTCTCCTCCCTTTCTGCATCCTTTGACTCTCTATGTCCCCTATCCTCCAGGCCGGCTCGGTCCTCCCCTCCCGCTCCGTGGCTCGACGACTCATTGCGAGCTCACAGAACAGGGCTCCGGGCAGCCGAGCGGAAATGGAGGAAAACTCGCCTCCCTGCGGACCTGGCATCCTTTCACTCCCTCCTCTCTACATTTTCCTCCTCTGTCTCTGCTGCTAAAGCCACTTTCTACCACTCTAAATTCCAAGCATCTGCCTCGAACCCTAGGAAGCTCTTTGCCACCTTCTCCTCCCTCTTGAATCCTCCTCCCCCCCCCTCCTCCCTCTCTGCAGATGACTTCGTCAACCATTTTGAAAAGAAGGTCGACGACATCCGATCCTCGTTTGCTAAGTCAAACGACACCGCTGGTTCTGCTCACACTGCCCTACCCTGTGCTCTGACCTCTTTCTCCCCTCTCTCTCCAGATGACATCTCGCGTCTTGTGACGGCCGCCGCCCAACAACCTGCCCGCTTGACCCTATCCCCTCATCTCTTCTCCAGACCATCTCCGGTGACCTTCTCCCTTACCTCACCTCGCTCATCAACTCATCCCTGACCGCTGGCTACGTCCCTCCCGTCTTCAAGAGAGCGAGAGTTGCACCCCTTCTGAAAAAACCTACACTCGATCCCTCCGATGTCAACAACTACAGACCAGTATCCCTTCTTTCTTTTCTCTCCAAAACTCTTGAACGTGCCGTCCTTGGCCAGCTCTCCCGCTATCTCTCTCAGAATGACCTTCTTGATCCAAATCAGTCAGGTTTCAAGACTAGTCATTCAACTGAGACTGCTCTTCTCTGTATCACGGAGGCGCTCCGCACTGCTAAAGCTAACTCTCTCTCTCCTCTGCTCTCATCCTTCTAGACCTATCGGCTGCCTTCGATACTGTGAACCATCAGATCCTCCTCTCCACCCTCTCCGAGTTGGGCATCTCCGGCGCGGCCCACGCTTGGATTGCGTCCTACCTGACAGGTCGCTCCTACCAGGTGGCGTGGCGAGAATCCGTCTCCTCACCACGTGCTCTCACCACTGGTGTCCCCCAGGGCTCTGTTCTAGGCCCTCTCCTATTCTCGCTATACACCAAGTCACTTGGCTCTGTCATAACCTCACATGGTCTCTCCTATCATTGCTATGCAGACGACACACAATTAATCTTCTCCTTTCCCCCTTCTGACGACCAGGTGGCGAATCGCATCTCTGCATGTCTGGCAGACATATCAGTGTGGATGACGGATCATCACCTCAAGCTGAACCTCGGCAAGACGGAGCTACTCTTCCTCCCGGGAAGGACTGCCCGTTCCATGATCTCGCCATCACGGTTGACAACTCCATTGTGTCCTCGTCCCAGAGCGCTAAGAACCTTGGCGTGATCCTGGACAACACCCTGTCGTTCTCAAATAACATCAAGGCGGTGGCCCGTTCCTGTAGGTTCATGCTCTACAACATCCGCAGAGTACGACCCTGCCTCACACAGGAAGCGGCGCAGGTCCTAATCCAGGCACTTGTCATCTCCCGTCTGGATTACTGCAACTCGCTGTTGGCTGGGCTCCCTGCCTGTGCCATTAAACCCCTACAACTCATCCAGAACGCCGCAGCCCGTCTGGTGTTCAACCTTCCCAAGTTCTCTCACGTCACCCCGCTCCTCCGCTCTCTCCACTGGCTTGCAGTTGAAGCTCGCATCCGCTACAAGACCATGGTGCTTGCCTACGGAGCTGTGAGGGGAACGGCACCTCACTACCTCCAGGCTCTGATCAGGCCCTACACCCAAACAAGGGCACTGCGTTCATCCACCTCTGGCCTGCTCGCCTCCCTACCACTGAGGAAGTACAGTTCCCGCTCAGCCTAGTCAAAACTGTTCGCTGCTCTGGCCCCCCAATGGTGGAACAAACTCCCTCACGACGCCAGGACAGCGGAGTCAATCACCACCTTCCGGAGACACCTGAAACCCCACCTCTTTAAGGAATACCTAGGATAGGATAAAGTAATCCTTCTCCCCCTCCCCCCTTAAAAGACCTAGATGCACTATTGTAAAGTGGCTGTTCCACTGGATGTCATAAGGTGAAAGCACCAATTTGTAAGTCGCTCTGGATAAGAGCGTCTGCTAAATGACTTAAATGTAATGTAAATGTTGTCGCCTAGAACCAACAGGCTCACCTAATTGAGAGTGCTACTCAGTCTTGTTACCTAAGGCCCACCAGTTGCTACTGGCTTCTCGCGGGAAATAATTGCTTTCAAGAAAGACTACAGAGGTGAGATTGGTTTATGTTCCCGAATGCTGTATACACCTGCCAACGCGTCCTTCTTGGATCTTAGGCAGGTTCCATCTGCTCACTCTTGGAGTGTAGTCTGCCCTGAGTACCCAATGAGGGTTACTCCTGTGCACAGTTTACCCAGGTCCTTAGGTCCTTAGGAGCGGTCAGCATCCCATCCTCATTCTGGGCGAAAAGTGAGAGAGACTTTGTCATTTCTTCAAACAATCAGTCTTTATGGTCGATTAAGAATATCAATAATGGAGCTGGTCAACGAACCATTCGTTGAGAGCTCAACCTTGCAGAGGAATCATGGGTCTTATATAGCTGACACTAAAAATGCTTAGTCGTGGCTGTTTCCCCCACTTCCCCCGGCAGATCAAGGCATTATAAGCTACCTTGTTTTCTTCTCTTGGCTATGTACAGTGCCTTGCGAAAGTATTCAGCCCCCTTGAACTTTGCGACCTTTTGCCACATTTCAGGCTTCAAACATAAAGATATAAAACTGTATTTTTTTGTGAAGAATCAACAACAAGTGGGACACAATCATGAAGTGGAACAACATTTATTGGATATTTCAAACATTTTTAACAATTCAAAAACTGAAAAATTGGGCGTGCAAAATTATTCAGCCCCTTTACTTTCAGTGCAGCAAACTCTCTCCAGAAGTTCAGTGAGGATCTCTGAATGATCCAATGTTGACCTAAATGACTAATGATGATAAATACAATCCACCTGTGTGTAATCAAGTCTCCGTATAAATGCACCTGCACTGTGATAGTCTCAGAGGTCCGTTAAAAGCGCAGAGAGCATCATGAAGAACAAGGAACACACCAGGCAGGTCCGAGATACTGTTGTGAAGAAGTTTAAAGCCGGATTTGGATACAAAAATATTTCCCAAGCTTTAAACATCTCAAGGAGCACTGTGCAAGCGATAATATTGAAATGGAAGGAGTATCAGACCACTGCAAATCTACCAAGACCTGGCCGTCCCTCTAAACTTTCAGCTCATACAAGGAGAAGACTGATCAGAGATGCAGCCAAGAGGCCCATGATCACTCTGGATGAACTGTAGAGATCTACAGCTGAGGTGGGAGACTCTGTCCATAGGACAACAATCAGTCGTATATTGCACAAATCTGGCCTTTATGGAAGAGTGGCAAGAATAATCAAATCAAATCAAATCAAATCAAATGTTATTTGTCACATACACATGGTTAGCAAATGTTAATGCGAGTGTAGCGAAATGCTTGTGCTTCTAGTTCCGACAATGCAGTGATAACCAACAAGTAATCTAACTAACAATTCCAAAACTACTGTCTTATACACAGTGTAAGGGGATAAAGAATATGTACATAAGGATATATGAATGAGTGATGGTACAGAGCAGCATACAGTAGATGGTATCGAGTACAGTATATACATATGAGATGAGTATGTAGACAAAGTAAACAAAGTGGCATAGTTAAAGTGGCTAGTGATACATGTATTACATAAGGATGCAGTCGATGATGTAGAGTACAGTATATACGTATGCATATGAGATGAATAATGTAGGGTAAGTAACATTATATAAGGTAGCATTGTTTAAAGTGGCTAGTGATATATTTACATAATTTCCCATCAATTCCCATTATTAAAGTGGCTGGGGTTGGGTCAGTGTCAATGACAGTGTGTTGGCAGCAGCCACTCAATGTTAGTGGTGGCTGTTTAACAGTCTGATGGCCTTGAGATAGAAGCTGTTTTCAGTCTCTCGGTCCCAGCTTTGATGCACCTGTACTGACCTCGCCTTCTGGATGATAGTGGGGTGAACAGGCAGTGGTTCGGGTGGTTGATGTCCTTGATGATCTTTATGGCCTTCCTGTAACATCGGGTGGTGTAGGTGTCCTGGAGGGCAGGTAGTTTGCCCCCGGTGATGCGTTGTGCAGACCTCACTACCCTCTGGAGAGCCTTACGGTTGAGGGCGGAGCAGTTGCCGTACCAGGCGGTGATACAGCCCGCCAGGATGCTCTCGATTGTGCATCTGTAGAAGTTTGTGAGTGCTTTTGGTGACAAGCCGAATTTCTTCAGCCTCCTGAGGTTGAAGAGGCGCTGCTGCGCCTTCTTCACGACGCTGTCAGTGTGAGTGGACCAATTCAGTTTGTCTGTGATGTGTATGCCGAGGAACTTAAAACTTGCTACCCTCTCCACTACTGTTCCATCGATGTGGATAGGGGGGTGTTCCCTCTGATGTTTCCTGAAGTCCACAATCATCTCCTTAGTTTTGTTGACGTTGAGTGTGAGGTTATTTTCCTGACACCACACTCCGAGGGCCCTCACCTCCTCCCTGTAGGCCGTCTCGTTGTTGTTGGTAATCAAGCCTACCACTGTTGTGTCGTCCGCAAACTTGATGATTGAGTTGAGGCGTGCGTGGCCACGCAGTCGTGGGTGAACAGGGAGTACAGGAGAGGGCTCAGAACGCACCCTTGTGGGGCCCCCGTGTTGAGGATCTGCGGGGAGGAGATGTTGTTGCCTACCCTCACCACCTGGGGGCGGCCCGTCAGGAAGTCCAGTACCCAGTTGCACAGGGCGGGGTCGAGACCCAGGGTCTCGAGCTTGATGACGAGCTTGGAGGGTACTATGGTGTTGAATGCCGAGCTGTAGTCGATGAACAGCATTCTCACATAGGTATTCCTCTTGTCCAGGTGGGTTAGGGCAGTGTGCAGTGTGGTTGAGATTGCATCGTCTGTGGACCTATTTGGGCGGTAAGCAAATTGGAGTGGGTCTAGGGTGTCGGGTAGGGTGGAGGTGATATGGTCCTTGACTAGTCTCTCAAAGCACTTCATGATGACGGAAGTGAGTGCTACGGGGCGGTAGTCGTTTAGCTCAGTTACCTTAGCTTTCTTGGGAACAGGAACAATGGTGGCCCTCTTGAAGCATGTGGGAACAGCAGACTGGTATAGGGATTGATTGAATATGTCCGTAAACACACCGGCCAGCTGGTCTGCGCATGCTCTGAGGGTGCGGCTAGGGATGCCGTCTGGGCCTGCAGCCTTGCGAGGGTTAACACGTTTAAATGTCTTACTTACCTCGGCTGCAGTGAAGGAGAGACCGCATGTTTTCGTTGCAGGCCGTGTCAGTGGCACTGTATTGTCCTCAAAGCGGGCAAAAAAGTTATTTAGTCTGCCTGGGAGCAAGACATCCTGGTCCGTGACTGGGCTGGGTTTCTTCTTGTAGTCCGTGATTGACTGTAGACCCTGCCACATGCCTCTTGTGTCTGAGCCGTTGAATTGAGATTCTACTTTGTCTCTGTACTGACGCTTAGCTTGTTTAATAGCCTTGCGGAGGGAATAGCTGCACTGTTTGTATTCGGTAATGTTGCCAGACACCTTGCCCTGATTAAAAGCAGTGGTTCGCGCTTTCAGTTTCACGCGAATGCTGCCATCAATCCACGGTTTCTGGTTAGGGAATGTTTTTATCGTTGCTATGGGAACGACATCTTCAACGCACGTTCTAATGAACTCGCACACCGAATCAGCGTATTCGTCAATATTTTTATCTGACGCAATACGAAACATGTCCCAGTCCACGTGATGGAAGCAGTCTTGGAGTTTGGAGTCAGCTTGGTCTGACCAGCGTTGCACAGACCTCAGCGTGGGAGCCTCTTGTTTAAGTTTCTGCCTGTAGGCAGGGATCAACAAAATGGAGTCGTGGTCAGCTTTTCCGAAAGGGTGGCGGGGCAGGACCTTATATGCGTCGCGGAAGTTAGAGTAACAATGATCCAAGGTTTTACCACCCCTGGTTGCGCAATCGATATGCTGATAAAATTTAGGGAGTCTTGTTTTCAGATTAGCTTTGTTAAAATCCCCAGCTACAATGAATGCAGCCTCCGGATAAATGGTTTCCAGTTTGCAAAGCGTTAAATAAAGTTCGTTCAGAGCCATCGATGTGTCTGCTTGGGGGGGATATATACGGCTGTGATTATAATCGAAGAGAATTCTCTTGGAAGATAATGCGGTCTACATTTGATTGTGAGGAATTCTAAATCAGGTGAACAGAAGGATTTGAGTTCCTGTATGTTTCCTTCATCACACCATGTCTCGTTAGTCATGAGGCATACGCCCCCGCCACTCTTCTTACCAGAAAGATGTTTGTTTCTGTCGGCGCGATGCGTGGAGAAACCCGTTGGCTGCACCGCATCGGATAGCGTCTTCCCAGTAAGCCATGTTTCCGTGAAGCAGAGAACGTTGCAGTCTCTGATGTCCCTCTGGAATGCTACCCTTGCTCGGATTTCATCAACCTTGTTGTCAAGAGACTGGACATTGGCAAGAAGAATGCTGGGGAGTGGTGCGCGATGTGCCCTTGTTCGGAGTCTGACCAGAAGACCGCTACGTTTCCCTCTTTTTCGGAGTCGTTTTCTTGGGTCGCTGCATGCGATCCATTCCATTGTCCTGTTTGTAAGGCAAAACACAGGATCCGTGTCGCAGAAAACATATTCTTGGTCGTACTGATGGTGAGTTGACGCTGATCTTATATTCAGTAGTTCTTCTCGACTGTATGTAATGAAACCTAAGATGACCTGGGGTATGTAAGAAATAACACGTAAAAAAAACAAAAAACTGCATAGTTTCCTAGGAACGCGAAGCGAGGCGGCCATCTCTGTCGGCGCCGGAAGCCATTTCTTAAAGATATCCATAAAAAGTGTTGTTTAAAGTTTGCCACAAGCCACCTGGGAGACACACCAAACATGTGGAAGAAGGTGCTCTGGTCAGATGAAACCAAAATTGAACTTTTTGGCAACAATGCAAAACGTTATGTTTGGCGTAAAAGCAACACAGCTCATCACCCTGAACACACCATCCCCACTGTCAAACATGGTGGTGGCAGCA
Organism: Oncorhynchus nerka; assembly: GCF_034236695.1. Taxonomy (NCBI): domain Eukaryota; kingdom Metazoa; phylum Chordata; class Actinopteri; order Salmoniformes; family Salmonidae; genus Oncorhynchus; species Oncorhynchus nerka. The sequence goes on along the minus strand of NC_088415.1, from coordinate 43,579,078 downwards.
TCATGGTTTGGGCCTGCTTTTCTTCAGCAGGGCCAGGGAAGATGTTTAAAATTGATGGGAAGATGGATGGAGCCAAATACAGGACCATTCTGGAAGAAAACCTGATGGAGTCTGCAAAAGACCTGAGACTGGGACGGAGATTTGTCTTCCAACAAGACAATGATCCAAAACATAAAGCAAAATATACAATGGAATGGTTAAAAAATAAACATATCCAGGTGTTAGAATGGCCAAGTCAAAGTCCAGACCTGAATCCAATCGAGAATCTGTGGAAAGAACTGAAAACTGCTGTTCACAAATGCTCTCCATCCAACCTCACTGAGCTCGAGCTGTTTTGCAAGGAGGAATGGGAAAAAATCTCTCTCGATGTGCAAAACTGATAGAGACATACCCCAAGCGACTTACAGCTGTAATTGCAGCAAAAGGTGGCGCTACAAAGTATTAACTTAAGGGGGCTGAATAATTTTGCACGCCCAATTTTTCAGTTTTTGATTTGTTAAAAAAGTCTGAAATATCCAATAAATGTCGTTCCACTTCATGATTGTGTCCCACTTGTTGTTGATTCTTCACAAAAAAATACAGTTTTACATCTTTATGTTTGAAGCCTGAAATGTGGCAAAAGGTCGCAAAGTTCAAGGGGGCCGAATACTTTCGTAAGGCACTGTATATCGTGTCATAGTGCACAAACAAGGGATAACGTTCCTTTCTGCTGATAGAATTGTTAATAGTGCTTGACTATATGTCTAAACCAGCTGCAGGGCGCTCGAGTGGAACCAACACAGCATTCGTAGAACAGAAATGTCTTACTATTGTTAAGCATATACTTGTTAACTATTAATATTAAACAAAACAAAGGTACACACTTCATTTTTCTCTCACATTACTGTTAACGCTCAGAGGCCTGCTTCGGAGTGTTTGGCTTAATGGCGATGGAGATATGAAGCCAAACTAAAGCACTGTGTCAGGCTGAAAATGACTCCTGAATAGACTAGAGGGTACAGGTCAACATTCTTATGTTATGGTCTCTTACTGCAGTTTATGTCAACTCAACACCTCTACAGCAGGTTGGCTGAATTCTCTCTGAACTGTGTTAGCGGGTCAGTGTGTGTGTGTACTGTGTGTGTGTGTGTGTGTGTACTGTATTTACGTGTGCGTGCGTGTGTGTTTGAACTGTGTAAGCAGGTCAGCTGGCTTAATCACCCGGGATCTGATGAATAATGGTATATTTAATTTGGTTAGATGGAAACCTGCAAGACAAGCACTGCATACCATGTACTTCCATTGGCTGATTAGCCTATCTGGGCATAACAATATGTCTATGGTGTGGTTTCTCATTTGACATAACTGGACAAAGAGCTCCTAGTTGTGGATGACTGGAATTGTAGACCTAGCTGGTTTAAAGTGTGGTTTCTAATCTAAGATGGCTGTGTAATATAGGGAAAGATCTCCAACTTGTGATATTGGCCTGGTAAAATAAAAAAGAGTAGTCTTTTTGGCTACAGACAACAGCTGAGCACCAGAGGGGCTGGAATAATGTCCTGCTTTCTTCCAGGACTGTCCCAAAATAAAAGTCACCTATTATTAGAGCTGTGTGGTCGGGAACTAACAGAGAATGACCTCTGAGTCTGACCAACCCCCCCACTGATTGTAACTGACCATGCTTAGAACCCTTTAATGCCTAGCAACTAAACATCCCTACTGGCCATGCCTCAAACGGGTCATGCTTCAAACTATTATAGCTAAAGACTATGCACTGTGTGATCAACTCAATGATGTTTATTCAAAACAACACGTTTTGAAAATATACAAGGTGTGAAACCATAACTTATGTATTGCATTTAACCTGAAGCAAACGGTGTGTGTGTGCATGCATATGTGTGTGTGTATGTGGGGGGGTGATAATCAGTTCCAGGCTGCCAGGGTTGGGTGATATTATTTCAATAGAGCTATGCAGGCGAATGCTGGGGCTTTACCAGAGTTTAGGGTGGGGGGGGTGAAACCCTACCCCAACCCCGGTTGCCCTGCCCAGGGCTGGGTAGTTAAGGGGGGTGGGGGTGGAGGGGAGACACACACACCACATGCACACACACACACCCTGTAACACACACACACGCATGCACGCACACACAGGAGGAGGAGGAGGAGGATGAGGAGGAGGGGTGGGTCATTGGGATTATTGCTGGGAGGTTCAGCTGTTTATTATTCCAATTCTATCTCTAACAGCTGAAAATGGGAGAATGAGCACTGTGCCCGGAGCATGCCTGGGATCAATGCAGTGAGGTTAAACCCTGTGGTGCAGCTCGACAGAGCACAGAGAGACGACTTCAGATACTGACGCAGCACTACGCACTGTGTGTGTCTCTGTGTGTGTGTGTGTGTGTGTGTGTGTGTGTGTGTGTGTGTGTGTGTGTGAGTGCGTGCGTGCTACAGGCTCAGAAGAGACACACATCAGGGGTCACTAACACAACTTAACAGACACATCAGATTTACTGCTGCCTAAAGTGATAAGGGTGGTTCACAGATTGATGCCCATAGCTTAGCTATACACTTCTAATAGATGACAAGCATATAAAGAGGTGGTTAGCTTAGTTGGTTACCATAGCTTTATTTGAGGTTTTGTGAGGCACTTGCTTTCTTTTCTCATTGAAAACATAGGCAGTAAAGTTTATGGGCAGTGGCGAAGTTTCAGGCGATATGTTGGTAGCATTTCATGAAACGTTATAGACAAGCTATGGAGAGAAGAAAGGTTTCTATGGTTTCTTGCTTTTCTTTTTTTATCTCGCTGGCAACCGTGATGTTTAAAATGGCCGAGAGAGAATGCTTATCCATGGTTACAACGTAGGTGACTATCTGTCAAGGAAATATATAATTCCATAATATTAAATTCAATTAGCAGCACAATGATGCCCATTGCCTTGCTGCACCCACACAATGACTATCTCTATATTATTTGTTAGTTTGAAGATGCCAATGGCGTTCCAGCTTTGGGATATTTTTAAGATGTCCATGCACGTTGTTAATGTGTAGAGGGACATATGGGTCATGTGACACAGAAGACAGGGAAATCTGAACGATCCATGTCATGCAGGCATGCAGTTTGGGGCCTGTGTGTGTGTGTGCGTGTGTGTGTTTGTCATACAGGCATGCAGCTCTGGGGTGTGTGTGTGTGTGTGTGTGTGTGTGTGTGTGTGTGTGTGTGTGTGTGTGTGTGTGTGTGTGTGTGTGTGTGTGTGTGTCATACAGGCATGCAGCTCTGGGGCCTGTGTGTGTGTGTGTGTGTGTGTGTGTGTGTGTGTGTGTGTGTGTGTGTGTGTGTGTGTGTGTGTGTGTGTGTGTGTGTGTGTGTGTGTGTGTGTGTGTGTGTGTGTGTGTGTGTGTGTGTGTGTGTGTGTGTGTGTGTGTCATACAGGCATGCAGCTCTGGGGCCAAAGAAACAGGTCCACACCTACAAAGGTTACCCATGTTAGATTTAGATTTAATGGCCCTCTGTTTCAGGAGACAGGAGAATTCTGTCATGGGTTTGGCAATGGCAAAATGCTATTGGAGGAGTTTTCTAAAGCTGAGGCCAGTGGTATAAAGAAAGTCCCTGGTCATTCCTACTGCCTCTGATCTGGCGGACTAAGTAAATACAAATGCTTTGTTTGTAAATGATTGCCTAAGTGTTGGAGTGTGCCCCTGGTGATCCGTAACTTTGAAAAACAAGAAAGTTGTGCCGTCTGCTTTGCTTAATATAAGGAATGTGAAATTATTTATACTTTTACTTTTGATACATAAGTACATTTGAGCAATTACATTTTATTTTGATGCTTATGTATATTTAAAACCAAATACCTTTAGATTTTACTCAAGTAATATTTTACTGGGTGACTTTCACTTTTACTTGAGTCATTTTCTATTAAGGCAACTTGACCTTTACTCAAGTATGACAATGTGGTACTTTTTCCACCACTGGCTGTAGCTGATATCAACAATTCAGCAACACAAATACTATGTGTGCCCCTGTCTGTCCATAATTAAAAATAACAAGAAAATCGTGCTGGCTGGTTTGCTTAATATAAGGAATTTGATGTATAGCAGTTACTTTTACTTTGTACTTTTACTCAAGTATGACGATTGAGTATTTTTTCTACCACTGTACTTAAGTACATTTAAAACCATATACTTTTAGACTTTTATTGGAGTAGTATTTTACTAGGTAAGTTTCACTTTTACTAGAGACATTTTATGTTAAGGTATGTTTACTTTTTCTACAGTATGACATTTGAGTATTTTTTCCATCTGTAACGGCGTTCGTCTGTTGTTGAAAGAGAGGCGGACCGAAATGCAGCGTGGTGGTTACTCATGTTACTTTAATGAAGGAAAACGGAACGATACATGAAATCTCTCATAAATACAAAAACAACAAACGGAACGTGAAACCTATTACAGCCTATCTGGTGCACACTACACAAAGACAGGAACAATCACCCACAAGCTACAAAGTGAAACTCAGGCTACCTAAATACGGTTCCCAATCCGAGACAACGAGAATCACCTGACTCCGATTGAGAACCGCCTCAGGCAGCCAAGCCTAACTAGACACACCCCTAATCATTCACAATCCCAATGCTATAAAACCCCAATACGAACACAACACATAAACCCATGTCACACCCTGGCCTGACCAAAATATATTACGAAAACACAAAACATTATGACCAAGGCGTGACACCATCACTGCAACTACCACAGAACATTCCCCAAAAGTTTGTATGTTTGTATAAAACATTTGCATGATGTTGCAAGAACCTTCCTTTAATACATTTAATATGTTCTTTAAAGGTTCCCAGGATGTTTCCTTAGGTTGTGGGAACATTCTGGTGGGAACACAATGTTCCCGCAACCTAATGAAACATTCTGTGAACATTTAAAGAACAGACTAAATGTGTTCTGGGAACATTCTAGTAACATCAGGATGAATGTTTTTTGCACCCTAAAAGAAACCTTGTAGAATCATCCAAACAAATGGACAGTTTTGTGTTTTGGGAACATACTGTATCTTTTGTGATTCCCCCACATTGTTCTCACCAGACTCTTCCCACAACCTAATAAAACATTCTGGGAACCTTTTAAAGAACTGATTAAATGTATTCTAGGAACGTTCTTGCAACATCAGGCAAATGTTTTATACAAACATTCTATAATAATCACCATGACTGGACAGTTTTTGTGTTATGAGAACATTTGTTGTGACCCAACGAATGTTCTGGGAACCTTCAGAAACAATGTTGGTTTGCTGTGATGTTGAACAGAAAAAGAAGAAAAAAAAGAATTGCCTTCATACCAATCGTCCCATCTGAATGTGTTGGAGTAGACCAACATACTATAGAATATTTATCTTTTTTTAGGAATTGTATTTTAAAGAATTAAATCAATTTCTGATCAATTTCCCAGAAGTCTTCTCTGGCCTGGAACCATCAGTCATGGTGATGTATGCGTCTCAAATGGCACCCTATTCCCTATACAGGGCACTACTTTCAACCAGGACCTATAGGACTCTGGTCAAAAGTAGTGTACTATGTAGGGAATAAGGTGCCATTTGGAACACAGTCATCACCATGACTGATGGTTCCAGGCCAGAGAGGACTTCTGGGAAATTGATCAGAAATGGATTTTATTCTTAAAAAAACAATTCATATCTACGCAATCTAACAGATGAATTAGATCCCTCCGCTCCGCATGGGAAATCAATGTGGGTCAAGAGAAGGAACGCAGGCAACCAGTGAAAAGCAATATCCAGGGATATGGTAGTATCTTACACACACGCACACACAGATGCACACATGCGCACTAGTGAGAGCATCCTGAGAGAGAGAGAGAGAGAGAGAGAGAGAGAGAGAGAGAGAGAGAGAGAGTAAAATCAAGAGACAGACATCACTATATATGACAGATAATGGGGTGGGTGTGGGTTGCAGCATCCACAATATTGGATGGACTGGGACAGTGGGGTAGATACAGGTAACTATCAAAATAAATGAAACACTTGAGTAAATGATGGATACAAAGTATATTGAAAGCAGGTGCTGGTTCCTCAGTTAATTAAGCAATTAACATCCCATAATGCTTAGGGTCATGTATAAAAATGCCCAGTCGTCCATTATTTTGGCTACCATGGCTAGAAGAAGAGATCTCATTGACTTTGAAAGAGGGGTCTCAAAGGAGCATAGAGTGTTTAAAGGTGTGTGTGTGTGTCTCAGTCACCAGATCACAACCCAATTGAACACTTATGGGAGATAGTGATGGGCATTCCGGCTCTTTTCAGTGAGCCGGCTCGTTTGGCTCAGCTCACCAAAAAGAGGCAGCTCTTTTGGCTCCCAAACGGCTCTTTAAAAAAAAATGTTTTGTATTTTTTCAAGTCAAACCGTTTGCGATAGTTTGACTATGATTGGTATTAAAACAATTCTAATTTAATGATTAAATGAAATCATACTCTACCTTAATTAACCACAATTTATGAAAAATAATGCTATTAAACATTTGCATTTAAAGTATAACTTTAATGTATATAACCAAAGGGCATATAAAGCTAACCATTCAAAATGAATACAAGCTGAACAGCATAATAGAATATTGCAACATCAATGAAAAATAAATAACATTTTGCAAAACTGCAGCATCCCACAAATTGAAATAAATGTAAAAAAGAAGGATGCTATTACACATGTGCATTTAAAGTAGAACTTTTTTAATATATATAAACAAAGTTCAAATAAATGTAACAATTATCAACCACTATCACTAACAGGCCCGCTAGTTTCTCGAAGCTCCGGTACAGCTAGCTTTACAGTTGGGTGCACAGTTCGCATATGCCGGTGTAGCTTGTGCGTTTTGGCAAATTCTACACTGTGCTCTGACACTGTCTACATTATTAAAATGCATCCAAATGCTACTGCGCTTCCGACTCATTTTCCAGCTGTTGTTTTCACAGCTGTCCTTCCTCTCTCTCCTCGGCTGCTAAGTGTGTGACTGTGAGTGAGTTGGCTCGGCCCTCCCTCACGCATCTTGGTGTCTGATGGTGTCTGCGTGTCTGATTGACAGGAACAACAGGTGAGGCTGTTAGTCTAATCAGACAATCAGAACGAATGTGTGCGCGCTTGAGCATTTAGGCCTATATTATTTTACACATTTTTTCTTTCTTTGAATTAGTTCATTCTATTCATTTAAATATTTTGATTATTCATATCTTTAAAAAAAGAGCTCTTAGAGCCGATTCGTTCGCAAACGACCCATCACTAATGGGAGATTCTGGAGTGGCACTTAAGACAGAGTTTTCCACCACCATCAACAAAACATCAAATTATATAATTTTTCATTGAAGAATGGTGTCGCATCCCTCTCATAGAGTTCCAGACACTTGTAAAATCTATGCTAAGGTGCATTGAGGCTGTTCTGGCCCAACGACCTACTAAGACACTTTATGTTTGTGTTTCCTTTATTTTGGTAGTTACCTGTAGCTATTAGCTAACTCCAGCCACTTTAGCCATGCAAATCATTAAGCATTCCATCGCAGTACATATCTCATTGTGCTCTAATCCCTTGTTAGAGCACCACTCGTCCACTCTGAAATGGGAATGGGAGTTCTTAATTTCCCTATAGATTGTCACAGCAGCCAACTGCACTTATTTTGTCCCTCCACTACATCCATCAACAGAAGTGGGAGCTATGGTTGATGATTGTGTCATGGAGGTGGTTTGATGAGGCTTTAGCTCAGCAGTCTAACACAGTCAGTTGTAGAACCTAGGGCATTTGCGGTGACCATATTACCGCTAGGCAGTCAAATTCCACATGACCGTTTAGTCATTGTAATTAGGCTTCTCCAAGCTCTGATGCTGCTGATGGACATTAGTAGCCTACCAAACTTACTAACTGCCTGATAGTCAGCACTTTATTGTCCCTCTAATCACTCTGACATCAATGCAAATGGGTTTGAAAATCTAATCAAACAATTCATGAGCGCCCATGAGCTCATATTGCGCAACATTTCTATAGTCTATGCAATTGCATGAGAAAACAGAGTGATGGCCTCTACTAAAAAGAGGAGGATTCCATCAGATTTCTATAGGCTAGGCCTACCATATTTATTTCTCAACTTTCCTAATTTTAAGCACATTGTTTATCTTTACAATAGGAGTTTTAGCCTACCTGGCTGGCATGAAAATGAACCACGGGAAAAGCATCCTCCATTCGCTATTTAAGTAAATAGATTACATGTATTTTTTCCCGCTACCCCTGTTTCATGACAGGTGCATGATAATGGTCCATTCTAAATCAAAACAATTTCACACATATATTATTTAGAATATGTAAAGACAAGATTAAATTAGGAATAGTCTGATGGGTGACAATATTAGCCTATCACATGTGAATTATATATTATTATATATTATTTCTTGTGAATGATGGCCATTATAAGAAACAACTTTTTCTAATTATACTCGCACACCTCATGTAGCCTAGCTCATAGGTCTCTATATTTTGATAATCAATCAAATATATTTATAAAGCCCTTCTTACATCAGCTGATGTCACAAAGTGCTGTACAGAAACCTTTGTAGAAGAACCTGCATTGTTTGGGTTTGGATAAGGTTTGTATCACAACTAAAGTGACCAAATACATTCTTAAAATTGAGCACATTAGGCTGCTTTACAAGGGGTTTTATAACGACACAGGGCGAGACCCAGATGCAGAAACAGGAGGCAGATGGTTCGAGTCTCTGATATTTATTCAAATACAAGGGGCAGGCAATAGGGGCAGGCAATATGCAGGCCGAGGACAGGCAGAAGTTCATTAACATGGTCAGAGTCGGAAAGGTACAGGGCGGTAGGCAGGCTCGAGGTCAGGGCAGGCTGTATGATCAGGCAGGCGGGCTCAGTGTCAAGGCAGGCAAAAAAGGTCAGAACCAGGAGGGCTAGAAAACAGAGACTAGGAAAAAACAGGAGCACGGAAAAACATGCAAGTGGGCTTGACGAGTCAAGACGAACTGGCAACAAACAAACAGAGAACACAGGTATAAATACACTGGGGATATTGGGGATGATTGGCGACACCTGGAGGGGGGTGGAGACAAGCACAAAGACAGGTGAAACAGATCAGGGCGTGACAGCTTTAGAGGCCAACTGGCATACATAAGCAGCGTGTGAGTTTCAAGTTTGGGGAAGATAATCACCATAAAAATGCACCATTATAATAAAACCATCACGTGCATAATCGCATTTGTGGTCACTTTTGATGTGTTTTCCCACTAATGTAACATTTGCGCTTATAGCCTACTGCCATGTGCGCATTGCTGCGCTTATAATGTGAAGAAACAGCCTGATAGTTATTAACATTTTAAGCTAAATGTTCTGATCAGTTGCATCAGAACATTGCGTAAAAACAGGTTAGTGGTTGTATTAATTTGGGATATATTGCATGCCACAACTGTCCCAGACTATGTTTGGAATATTTATTTATTGCACAGAATAGAATAGGTTGACTTATGTACCATAGGGGATAGCACATTGGCTAGTGCTTTGGCTGTTCATTTGGCCTGCTCATCTTGTCGTCTGAGAAAAGGAAATGTGGACAGTTCTTCCAATATCTTCAATATGAACCTCGGAATTGGATAAGGACGTGTGCAGTTGCATCCCCGATGTCTCTGTCTTCACTTGTAGCCTGTGAGAAAGAACCCGATCACGTGATGGAGAGCCATGTGACTTGAGAGGTGCTTAGGAGCGCCCAGCACCCCGGGCTAAGGATGGATTTGTTAGGGGGCATTACAGCCACAAAGGGGATGCCGGCACGAAATTTGAGACATTATCAACTGCTTGTCAAATTGTGAATGAGAGACTAATGTGTCCAGCCTGCACAAAAAAAAAAAACAAAGCAGAGCTCATGCCTTTCAAGCAACTTTTCAAATCATCGTTAGAATCGCATCATGCATCCTTACAATGTATTAAACATCAAAACATATAGCCCAACATTTGTCGAACAACTAAAGTTACATTAATAACTTAAAATTAATCATATAGTCGTACCTGTCTTTGTTAACCGCTCAACACAGAATAGCCACATATGCACACTCCCTCAAATCGTTTGGAGAAAATATCCTTTCTATTTTATTCAGCTTTGTTCAATTATATTTTTCATACAGTAAAATAATATGAAATAATGCCATGGAATTCTAAACAAATCTTGTATGTTAAATGTAGCCCACAGCCATTTGGCATAGCCAGATCAGGGCCTAACATAAGGACAACTCAGAGTATGCTACTCTGATCTTCTGAAATACACTACATTTTCTTCATATCATGCTTCTTTAGACCTGTCTAAAATAAATCATGGATTTATTGTGAAGGTGTAGGCTATATTACATGGACTTATTAGACTTTTTAAAATGTAGATGTTCCACAGGTCTGCACCAGTGGCTTGTAAGCTATGTGTGGAAGCCAGGAAATGCTAAATGTGTTTATATTAATTAACGGTCAATTACCGTGAGACCGACAGTTATTTGCTTGACAATCACCGGCTGACAACATTTTGTGACCGCCACAGCCTTAACCCCTAACCCCACAGCCTTAATCCCTAACCCCTAACCCCACAGCCCTATCCCCTAACCCCACAGCCCTAACCCCTAGATAGGTCTAGAACCCCTAGACAGCTCTAGAACCCCTGGACAGTTGTGGAACATTTGTACAGTTCTAGAAACTCTGGACAGATCTAGAATCCCTGGACAACTATAGAACCCTTGGACAGCTTTAGAACCCCTGGCTGGACAAAGCAGAAACCCCAGTGAAAGCTGCCTCTTGTTCAACTAATCCCATCTATGTCTCTGTCTCCAATAACAAAGTAAGCACAAACAATGGCCTCTTTCAAGAGCTGCATGGTCTGCTCACCAATAAAGTCATATATCGGTATGTGACTTTTTTCTAACATTTGAGTCCAACGGTAAAAATCTGTTGGCACAATAACGGAATCAGAGATGTTTGTCCCATATTAATAAATACAATAAACTGTAGCTATGCATAAACAAAAGTACAAAACACAGACATAGACAGAGTCAAAGGATTTTTCTTCTTTCTGGTTCAGTTTTATTTGTTTCATTCCCTGTACCTCCTCTTTGAGCACTTTGCTGACCAACAGAAAGGAGAAGATGAACGCTTCAGCTCCATCTCCTCCTCCTTCAAGACACATCTCACATTCAACTTGTAATAGCCTTCTACCCTGGAAGGCATGATTCCAATTCAAGGGTCCATGTCATATGAATGAGATTGGAAGAAATGCCAATATTTATGCACATACATTTCCCTTCTGTCCGTCTCCCACACCATGGTGCCTATTTCAGTTCAGGGGGAAGAGCAGCTGCCTCTGATAAATCAAATTACACTGATAATATAGGAAAAAGGAAAA
>NC_088415.1:42630150-42637650 GCF_034236695.1 Oncorhynchus nerka | reverse complement strand
GAGCCAACGAGGCAGGTAACAGGGCTGAGATTGGATCAGCTGCAGCTGCAGAAAGTCAGACTGAGAGACACTGGGATTGACAGAGGTGGTGAAATCAGCCGTCTGTCTGTTGACTCAGAATCAATCACCCCTGTGATAAGGGAAGTGACCGTACAGCCTAGACAGGGTGTGTGTGTGGGTGTGTGTGTGTGTGTGTGTGTGTGTGTGTGTGTGTGTGTGTGTGTGCGCGTGCTAGTGAGAGAGAGACAAAGAGAAGGAGAGTGCTTCTGTGTGGAATCGGTGGAGTTGGGTGGAGTTCCCAGTGTTCAGTCTCATTACTTGGGAAGATGACACGCCTCCCTTATTTCTCTCCTGTCCTCCCCTCTGCCCCCCTCCAATTGCCCACCTAACCCATTATAGTGTTCCCCTTTACTGCCTTTATGTACTCACTACTGTTAGGGCCCTGCCTTCTGACTGTGACCCACTGGAGCATGCCTCTTTATCTGTGTTGTCAGCCCTGTGTGTGTGTGTGTGTCTTTCTCGGTTTAGAGATGTGTGTGTGTGTTAGGGTTTACTTGGCAATGAAGTGCCCTGGCTCAGCCGCGTGCAGTTCGTCGCTCCACTCAGCACCCTCTCAGCGTCACCTTATCACGTTAACTGTGTGTCTCTGAGGCTGTGTGCCTGTACTAATACCCACAGCAGTTCCAGCTCTGCTCTGTTCCATTCATCCTGTGCTAATGGAATTTGTTAAAGGCCAGCCCAGACTAGCCCGTCTGGTAATTGGGCCCCCGAACCCCCCTATGAGAGGCACTCTGATCAGCCAGTACTAATATCACACAGCCTGACAGAGGATAGGTGTGTGTGTGTGTGTGTGTGTGTGCATGACAGCAGAGAGAGTTCACACATTGATTGGGAGACCTGGTGTGTGATTTTGTGGAGGGGGGTTACCGTCACAGCTGTCACCTTCCATCACACCCCCTTCCTTCACCCCCTCTTTTACCACCCTATAATCTTCCCCTTCTCCTCTCCCACATGAACAGGGTTGCCCTCTCTCCTCTCCTCTTTCTCCTCTCTTCCTCTCTCTTCCTCTCCCCCTTCTCTTTGCCACTCTACAACCTTCCCTCTCTCCTCTCTCTCATTCTCTACTCTCTTCTCCTCCTCTCTTCCTACGATTCCTCTCTCTCTAGCCTCTCTTCCTCCCCCTCTCTGTACCACCCTCCAACCTCCCCACTCTCCCCAAGGTCACCCATCTATCTAGTTTGGCATTGCCAGTTAACAGTGGTGTGTAGAGCCAATACTCTGACACACACACACACACACACACACACACACACACACACACGCACTGCACCCCTCCCCACCACACACACCTTCCATCACTCCCTCCCCAAACAGACCCCTCCATTCCTCCCATCTCCCCCTCTGGTTGTCCCTCCTCTCATCCACCCACTCTGTCATTCCCTAGCCGTTGTAGGAATGATAGGTGAAGTGACTCTCTAATGGACCATTTACCCCTGGCTCATTGGGTGTGTTTTAAACTGGCTCATTGGGTGTGTTTCACTTCCATTGGTTGTTCTCTTATTTTAAACGTAGTCTTTCTCAGTTGATTTAGATGTGTTCTCTCAGAGTTTGGAGCTGGAATCGCTAAAATGCTTTTCACTCCTCCTACCACCTTTTCCAGATATTGTTGAGTCCATTCTTTCTCGGTTATTTTCTTAGTGCTTGGAATCCCCGGAAATGTTTTACCTAGTCTTTTTCGTTCTTTTGCCAGATATTGTTGAATTTGTCCGTTGAGAATGGTGCTCATTGTAACGACTGGAACGGAATCAAACACATGGTTTCCGTGTGTTGGATTGATACCGTTCCAATAACACCATTGCGGCTGTTACAATGAGCCCGTCGTCTGCGTCAGTGTGACTGACTGACCAGCAGCCATTGCCGGAGAAGATCAAATAGAATACTAATCACTATTCCTTCGCATCCCTTGTTTCTCTTCCTTCCCCCACCATCTTCCCCCTCTCCTCTCTCCCCTCCCTCGTGCAGGGTTGCCCTCTCTCTTTCTCTCTTCCCCCTCTCCTCTCTCCTCTCCCTCGTGCAGGGTTGCCCTCTCTCTTTCTCTCTTCCCCCTCTCCTCTCTCCTCTCCCTCGTGCAGGGTTGCCCTCTCTCTTTCTCTCTTCCCCCCTGTCTCCTCTCTTCCTTCACTTCCTCTCGCCCCCTCTCTCTGTACCACCCTCCAACCTTCCCCACATCTCCCCAAGGTCGCCCATCACTCTAGTTTGGCTTTGCCAGCTAACAGTGGGGTGTAGGTGCCAAAACTCACACACAACACACATACACACACACTGTTGTGTGTAGAGCCAAAACTCATCTTCAATATTGGCAGCTGCTCTTATCACCATTGATTTTGCCTGGCTCGGTAACAAGGCCAATGTCTCCCTCTAATTCTCTAGCTTTTGCTTCCTGTCTCTCAGTGCCTTTCCGTTGTCGTGATGTACTGTTGTACTGTAGCAAATAACAATCCAACCATCTATTGTACTTCCAATTGAGCCTGGTTCAACAATCAGTCAGTGGACTGTGGTGCCAGTGGAAAGTAGGCCACGCTTAGTGGCTCCGTGTGGGCCTACTGGGCTGCCGAGGGTACAGATGGAGAGACTGTGTGGCCTCCTTGCCTCCACAACATGACTGATGATCACATCTTTAGCAGCTACTTATCACCATCACAATCAGGGAGGGCAGTCTCGAGTCTTTCAATAGAGCTCAACCACTCAATCTAAATCGTTGTCAATTAGCCATGTCGTTCTGTTCTGTTTTCTGTTTTCTTGTGTACCACACGCTTGCGGCCGCACAGCTACAGACGTGGCCTAGACACTTGAGGTCTTCACATTTTTGAAGGAGATCTCCCGGACGTTGTCTACTTGCAGATGCCTTTTCGGGTCGCTAACCGTCTTCTGTCTATTGTCCGATGCGACGCTTCATCTATCTACCTCTGTTGTCTCTGCTCCATTTGGTCTCTTGGACTGTCTGTTAGTTCGCCCTCGTAGTTCGACTCCATCTGTTTCTCTGGCTGACCACTGTCCCTTATGGAAGAACCAATGGAATTACCCAAATTTGCTTGCTTTTTTTTTTTTTTTTTACTGCTATTTCTCTTTATAGAAATGAATATGTTTGGTCTCGCTCATCTATTTATTGATTGTGTGCGTGTGTGTGTGTGTGTGTGTGTGTGTGTGTGTGTGTGTGTGTGTTAGCTCTCTGCCTGGCTCTCTCTAGTCTTTGACCACATGGTGCAGGGTAATTTGTCTCTCATTCTGACACATGCCCCTCCCTCTCCTCTCCTCTCCTCTCCTCTCCTCCCTCCCTGCTTCCCCCTTCTTCTTTTATCTTTCAGACGAAGACAGCAGGAGGGCGTGGACCTGAGCGAGAGAGAGAGAGAGAGTGAGAGAGAGAGAAAAGAGAGAGAGGCTGAAAGCAAAAGGAAACCAGGTAGAAGAAAAGGAAGAGTGGGCGTGACAACAGAGAGAGAGAGAGAGAGAGATAGAGAGAGGCTGATACACACGCTCGCTCAGCAGGAGTGTGTCCAGATTGCCCTCTGTGTGCGTTTTGTGTGTGTTGAGCAGGTGGGACTTTGATGGGACAGTGAGCAATGCCTCGCACGCAGCGACAGCAGGTTGGCAGTAGGGGGCGACGCACCCCTATCCCCCTCCTCCTTCTCCCTCTCTTCTCCCTCCTCCTATCCCACACTCCTCAGCTCAGCCAAGCAGCTATACACATACCTCCCAACTGTGAGTACACCGCCTTAACACGTCAATGTACTTGTACAGTCGCTGCTCATAACAATGTCAAATAATGACTGAGATGTCATCACACTCATCAGTATTGCAGGTAGAAATGTAGTGTACAGAGCAGCACAGACTGGATTCTAAGTTATTTCCATGGCATTTCTATCTGCATCTTTAACAATGAGGTTATGAGGTTTTGGGCGTTCAGTCTGTGGTTATAATGTATGCATACTTTGTCTATTTACTTTGGAATTGATTACCTCAACTCATTTATTAGTCATTCTATTCATCTGGTTTCCTTAGTGCAAATCAAATGATGGATTGGAGGGCCAGCAGGGAATTGAGTTATACAACAGAAAAAGCAGGCGCAAATGCACACACACACACAAACACAAACAAGCAAACACACCCTCCCACTCAACGCAATATCCGAGCATTAAAAAACAGCTGAGTTTGTGGGACTGCAGGGAAATTGATTCAGAGTGTCCTACAGCTTTGCTTTAATAGCAGACTTTGAGGAAGAATTGTGGATGCATCCTAAATGGCACCGTATTCCCTTTATGGCGCACTTCTTTTGACTAGAACCCAATGAGCCCCGGTCCAAACGAGTGCACTATATAGTGCCATTTGAGACAGAGGGAGTTAGACAAAGAATTGTGTTTGTTGCTGCGGCTGCTAATGTTGTTCTGTTATTCATCTAAGTCATGGATCAATGACTCTCTCAGACCTTCACCCACTCTAACACACGTATCACTCCTATACACGCACGCACGCATGCACACACGTGCGCACACACACACAGTTTGACAGTGATGAAAAGCATTAAAGCTTCCCCTGAGAATGAAGGTGTCAGTAAGAGAGAAGGGTTACGAGGAGGAGGAAGAGGAAGAGGAGTGTATGATGGAGAGGGGGAGGAGGAGAGGCTGGTTGAATAGTAACAGCGGGATGAAGTGGAAAAGGAGGGGGAGGAAGAGGGGGGGGGGGTCAGATTGCGGGGATTGTAAAGGTCAAGGTGTCTCCTGTTGAATTTAATGAGCCTCTCTAATGTCAGTGAGAGTCACTGATACGGTCACCACAATCAATACACCATCCATATCTGAATTCATCGGCCAAACAACAACAAAAACATTGACCGAACATTGCACTCGACTAGCTTTGCGCTCGCCTAGCTTTATAGCCCATGGGTGGTAACTGTTGTTTAATCATCAATTATCCCATTTTGAAATGGGGAATTTGCCGAGCAAGTGAGGGCACGTGCTGATGTGCACTGTGCGGTAGCTAAATCCAGGCACTCTGTCTGTCTGTCTTTTCCCTCTCTCTGTCATTTCCTGCCAGACTGTGTTGACTATCTAACAGACTTTCTCCTTTTCTCTCTCCCTCGCTCTCTTGCTGCTCTGCCGCTCTGGACTAACAGACCAAATAAATGAATGTAAGTGTTTCACTTCCTTCTGCTTGATGTGTGGTATATCTGTTTGTAGACGTGCAGCAAGAGCCCTACAGTAAACACTTTCACCATGAGAAAGATGATCACGACTCCTGCAAACACAGCGCACAATAGAAACCCTCGGCGTCGCACTGCACCTTTAATGAATCTAGCGTTACTGTGGCTTCTTCACTTCAGTGAGTCTACATGTGCCGTAGTCTTGTTTGCTCTCTCCCGGAGGAGGGTGATACCTACGGGAATTAAGAGGAGATGGAAAAGAGGCACGCCTGTCTCTAAAATGGGGCTAGTGTTGTCAGATCAAAGAAAGGGGGGCTTAAAAGAGAGCATAAAAGAGAGGAGGGGAAAAGAAACAAGTATGTAAGGGAGAGGGAAACGATAGACAAGTGGAACCACTAAAACAAGTGGAACCACCAAAACAAGTGTAAACAAGTGTAACCACTAAAACAAGTGTAACTAAGTGTAACCACTAAAACAAGTGGAACCAAGTGGAACCACTCAAACAAGTGTAACCACTAAAACAAGTGGAACCACTAAAACAAGTGTAACCACTAAAACAAGTGGAACCACTAAAAAAGTGGAACCAAGTGTAACCACTAAAACAAGTGTAACCACTAAAACAAGTGTAACCACTAAAAAAGTGGAACCAAGTGTAACCACTAAAAGAAGTGTAACCACTAAAAGAAGTGTAACCACTAAAACAAGTGCAACCACTAAAAGAAGTGCAACCACTAAAAGAAGTGCAACCACTAAAAGAAGTGTAACCACTAAAACAAGTGTAACCACTAAAACAAGTGGAACCACTAAAACAAGTGGAACCACTAAAACAAGTGCAACCACTAAAACAAGTGCAACCACTAAAACAAGTGCAACCACTAAAACAAGTGGAACCACTAAAACAAGTGGAACCACTAAAACAAGTGGAACCACTAAAACAAGTGGAACCACTAAAACAAGTGTACCCTAAATGTGCTTCTTCCAATAATGGAGCACTGCAGCGCCTGCAGCAGCTTCCACACAAATCTGATCAGCTGAGAAACAGCCTTATTACCTCTGTCACTAGGGAATCTATCATTTATGTCTCTTTCTCTCATCCCTCTCTCTGTCTCCCTCCCTGTCCTTGACCTTTTATAATTTGCTCCCACCATCTCTACCCGTTTCTCCCTCTGTCTCTTGTTCCGTCTCTCCTCTCTTAACGTTCCCTCCTTCCACCTCCCAATTTCTTGCTCCCTCCATTCCCTGCCCTCCTTTGCCCACTTACCTACCTACGTTCCACAATGTAAATATATCTGTGAAACTAGACCTGCCTCTTTCATTCAGAGTCAAATCAGAACCCAACTAACAAGTACCATTGACCTCTATTCCAATACAATACAGTAGGACTCAGCGGGTCGAGAAATTGGAACAAATATATCACTGATGTCCAGGCCACACACCAAAAAACTGAACACCAGAAATCTTGACAGGAGACATAAAACCTATGGGAATATAGAATGTATAGAATATGTACTTATATTTCCCTAATGGCACCCTATTTCCCATAGGCCCTGGTCAAAAGGAGTGCACTACATAGGGAATAGGGTGTCATTTGGCACAAAGACCATGCACTTTAATAATACTGTACCACGCCTTAGTATGTAGGATTTAATGAGTCTGATATGAGTGGTTAATGGACGTAACAGTACAGTAAGACAGTAGAGCGAGAAAAGAGGAATACCTCTGTCCCCAAGGGGCCCTCTCTTCTTGATATATTCCACTATATATTCCACGAGTGTCTCATTTGCATTCATACAACACTCACTTTTCCTCTCATCTCAACCATTTTCTCTCCCTGCAGTGCTCTCTCTCTCTCGCTCTCTCTTGAAGTGATATGAAGGAATTACATTCCCCGTTAAGTTTCAGCGATACTTGGAAATCAAATGACTGTTCTTCTTAAGTCTCTCCGCGAGACAGTCCCTGCTGTAAGTCTGTGGGTTCTAGCCAGTGGGCTATTCACCTCTGTGAGAGTCCGAATATAGGTAGCCCAGTTAAGCTGTGGGCTCTAGTTACTAGGACCACGGGCTTCAGGACTGTGTGCTCCCGGCCCCTGCGGATGTCTGTGCGTGTCAGAGGAAGTCAACACAGGGGTTATAGTACAGTGCTGAGGTGGAGACGCAGCCCATGCAAACACCAGAGATCTCTAGCTTAAACAGGGCTTGGGGTTTCTAGTCGGTGGTTTAAACCCTGGTGTAAGCAGCGCAGTGGGCTCTACTCGGAGAGCCAGCCTCAGATCTACAGGCAGAACTGTGGGTTTTAGCGCTGTG